>NW_027281165.1:312500-343772 GCF_046629955.1 Centroberyx affinis | reverse complement strand
TTTATCAGGCAATGGATAGAGAGTTTTGTATTGTTGTATCTTTGTCTTTCGGTCTATCTTTGCCGTCTTGTCTGACTCTGACTCTATTCTTTCTCCCTCCGACTCTTTCATCCCTGCCTTTCCTCTTTATTCCCTTCATGCTAACATTGCGATGACCTTGTCCTCTACTTGTGCCGGTCAAAGAGAAAAAAAAAATATTAGAGGGTAGAAAGAATGAGAAAACATAGTAAAAATATATACTGTATATATATTTGCGGTTCTTCTTCACTCCAGATTGCCATGGTTCTTTACAAGATATGGTCCTGTGTAGTTCAGTGTGTTCGGCGTGGCACTATCCCTGCCATGGGCTGAGGGTTCAATTCCCTGTGTAAGTCAATGGGTGGAGCAAGGCACTAAGGCTGCTGGGGTTTGGGATTGCATCTCCACTTGGACCACCCACGCTAACAAAAGAGGCACTCACGGTACTTTAAGGACAACAGCGTAAAAAAAAACAAATCGAAAAGTGCAAGTTTGTCTTTATCAGTCACTGAAATGGCAAAGTTTCTGCTGAGAAAAGATCCAGTGTATCAAAGGAACAGGAAAGGAGGGCGATGCATTTGTTGCTGTCTTGCTTATTTGTTGTGTCTAATTCTTCTCCTGTCTGTCTCCAGGCAAGGTGTTTAATTGTGGAAGCTTGAAAGTCTTCTTTTTAATCAATTTGGAGCTTAGATAAGAAGACATGGGAGTTGTTTTCCTCTATCAAACTCTCTGTCAAGTGTTGAATCACACACAGACACACACACACACACACTCGCCTCGTATCAACCTGTACGAGTTTTGTTCAGGCTCTGTGAACTTAGCTGGGTGAGGTGAGTTCTCTGGAGTGTGGAGGAGGAGAGGCGAAGGAAGGGATAGATGACAGCGACCTCCCTCTGCCCCTCATCCATCTTTCTGCTCACTGACCGAGGATTTATCCACCTGATTACCCAGCGGGTATCCCACCTGTCCGTCTCAATCACCGCATTCTTTGACTCAGCATAACAGGGTCTGGGGTTTAGTCCTTGACCCATAGCTCATTCCGACACTGTGCGCTCATGATATCACGTATCTGGAAGTTTAAGCTGGTGAAACTCTACTTTCCCTCAACAACCCCTAAGCAAGCAAAAACTCCCTCGAGCAAGGCACTTTACTCTCATCTGCTCCAGTGGAGATGAACAGTAGAAGACCGGTTGCAGCTCCTAGGTATGAATATGTGCAGCTGTATGAATGTGAATCAGGGTGGTGGTGAAAGAGAGCATGCATACTCAGTAAGCCTTCCCTGGATAAATAAAGGTTCAAAAAGACAATTCTGCTTTTTAAAGGTTGCATGCGTAATATTTCTGCTTTACTGAAACATAATATGACTAGTAAATATCAGCCGAGGTTCCTGAATGGGTAGCGAGTGAAACAAAGTGAACAGCCACGGCGCAATGGGCCGAGGCTGTGTTGTTGTTGTTTGAAGGCCCTCCTACAACACCAAAGTCCATTCAAAAATCAGGCAATTTGTTTTTGCCTTGCTTACAGGCAAAAAACACACATCGGAAAATATAATTTGAGA
Source organism: Centroberyx affinis (assembly GCF_046629955.1). NCBI lineage: Eukaryota > Metazoa > Chordata > Actinopteri > Beryciformes > Berycidae > Centroberyx > Centroberyx affinis. The sequence continues at coordinate 342,196 of NW_027281165.1, read as the reverse complement.
CTTTATTACTAATCGGTAGGGTGTTCTGGTAAATTCGCCATGTATATAATCCTCCAACTGGCTCGAATTTTAACGGACCGGCCCATTTATGTGGGGAAGTGATGTTACTTCACACACAAGATAGTGACTCCTTACCTTTGATATGTTCCAAAAATTCAGGAATCATGGTGATGTCAGGATTCTAATCATGGCAAACTTGGTAAACATTATATAATGTTCATTGTTGATGATTGTGAAACAGTCCAACCTGCCCACCATGCTGATGATGATGAGGGCAGAGTGTTGTTGCCATGACAACGCCGAATGATAGAGGTCAGCACTGGACCAGAAATTCCACATAGACCCATTAACATTTCATAAAAAAAAAAAACAACACTGGACAAATAAAAGTTTAAATAAAAAAAACAGTTCTACTTTTTAACAAGGGCCATAACACATGGGCAATAGGCCATAGTGGCAGCTGCAATAACACTGGGGAGTAGAAGCAGGATAGCAGGAGGAGCCGATTGATTTCCAATGAGCCGCAGAGATCTCCACATAAAAACCATGTCTTAAAGGAAGAGTTCATCCCAAAATGAAAATTCAATATTTATCTATCTGCCCCCATGTAAGCTAAAACTCCACTGTAATAGTCTGTAAAACCACCAAACACAGAGCGAGTTAGCCCCCATAGTTCCACCTCAGCCTTGCTAACAGGACCATACAGCTCCAAAACTGTCTCCAAACATCTCTTGCAGTGATTTGCAGACAAACGATGGCACTGTGGGTCCAAAAGTGCAATACTTACTTCTTTGCACATGTTAAATTTATGTAGACCGTGCAGGCCGAACTTGAAAATAAATCAATAATAAACTTTATTTCTATCACTCACCAAAACAAAGTTACAAAGAGCTTTACACAGTATAAAAGATCTTTTCACTGCAGGTTGAGCTGCTTATGAGTCCAGCCTCTTCTGGGGCGGAGTGCTCGCTTGCTGTGTTTAGAGGAAAGTTTTGAATTTTACTTTTTTGAGTTTAGGTTTTTCCCCTTCCTGTGGGCCGGGGAGATTTCCCATCAGTGTACACACCCGACTCCAGCGTTTCATTTGGGTAAATAGAGCGAATCTACGGCGTCTCAATTAGCGGGGAGATGGGACGCTCTTCTCTGCTGCAGCCCCAATTTGTGATTTAGGCTGATAATACGGGTGTATTTTTACATAAAAATGGAGCGCAGATTTGAAGTGAGGCAGGGAAGAAGGGAGGTGGGGAGGCGGGGAGGGAGGAAGGCAGGCTCAGGCTGACAAGTCGTCCTGCAGACAAGGAGAAGACGAAGCCCCCGGAGGAGGCTGAGCTCACAGTTAATGATCTTTCTGTATGCAAAGGCCACGGTTCAAAAGGCACCGGGATGATAGGAACTGGCAAAACCCCATTAACTCCATGACGGAGTCTGCCACAAGTAATATGCTCTCTTCCACTCTCCCTCTCTTTTTCTCCCCGTCTCTCTCACCCTCCATCTTTTTCACCCTCTGTCTATTTTCTCCCTGTCTCTCTCTCTCTCTTTCTCTCTCGCCCTCTGTCTATTTTCTCCCTGTTTCCCCCCTGTCTCTTCTCTCTCTCTCTCTCACCCTCCATCTATTTTCTCCCTGTCTCTCTCTTTCTCGCCCTCTGTCTATTCTCTCCCTGTCTCCCCCTGTCTCTTCTCTCTCTCTCTCTCTCCCTCTGTCTCTTTTCTCCCTGTCTCTCTCACTCTCTCTCTCACTCGATTTCTCTCTCCCTTTCCCTCCCTTCCTGCCTCTCTCTCTATTCCTGTCTATTCCTATATCTCTCTCTCATTGTCTCTCTTTCTCTCTCTCTCTCCATCTCGCTCTCTCACTCCCTCTTTCTTTCACTCAGTGTCTTTCCATCTCTCTCTTTTTCTCACCCTCTCTATCCTCCTGTCTCTCGGCCACTTCTCTCTCTCATTTTCTGTCTCATCTCCCTGTCTTTCTCTGTTTCTCTCTTCCTTTATCTCCCTTCTTGCCTCTCTGTATTCCTGTCTCTCTAATATATGTCTCTCTTACTGTCTCTCTGTCTCTGCATCTTGCTCTCTCCATCCCTCTTTCTTTCACTCAGTGTCTTTCTCCATCTCCCTGTCTCTCTTTTTCTCACCTTATCTACCCTTCCCTCTGTCACTTGTCTTTCCCCACCTCTCTCATTTTCTCTTTCTCGCCGTCTCCCTGTCTTTCTCTATTTCTCTCTCCCTTTCTCTCTCTTCCTACCTCTTTTTCTTTCTATCTCTCCCTTTCTCTTAATCTCTCTTTATCCCTCCATCTCTATCCCTGTCTTTCTCCCTTTCTGTTGCTCTCTCTCTCTCTCTCTCTCTCTCTCTCTCTCTCTCTCGATTCAATTCATTTCAAATGACCTTTATGGGGATGAAATACTTCAGTGTCTTTTGCCAAAGCAGAAAAGTGATAATCAATAAAGGTGACAATAACAACAATACAAAATCATTGAGGAATAGAAAACCGCAATAATTCAAACACCCACAAAATGGTAGAAAGTTTTTGTAATTACTCAGACGATGTCACATCAGTTCAGCCAGCTTTTGTCCGTGGAAATAAAACCTCTTCAGCAGGTTGTCTGGCTCCTGTCTCAGTTTTTCACAGGATGTTATATAAACGGCAGCTGGAAACTGGAATGGCACACTCACTTTTTTTTTCCCTCCAACAATATACAAGAGCTTTTTGTTAGGGGGAAGTTTTTCAAAATTACACATGCTTTGGATTTTTGGAGAAATAGGTCGCTGTGACATTTTTATATCTAGTGCAGTTGAGAGGGAAGTGCAGCTCTGTCTCCATCAGACTGCTCACTCTGTCTCTTTTCTCCTGGCTCTCCATCCGTTTAGGATCAGATACAATGCTCAGGTAGTCTGCCATCATGTACTGTCTGTTTGGGGCCAAATATGTTTCGAATATACTTTGAGATTTTGTTACTTCTTTCCAGTATGACTGATACCTTTCTTTTTGTTTAGCCGTAATTTGGTTGGGCCGAATTAACTGAGTTCAGTCTCCTTTGACTTACGTCAAAGGAGATTGGACCATTATAGCACTAATGGTTATACAGTTGTATTTGGCGGAAAAGGCTCTGCTCCCCAATGAATCCAATCAGGATGTGAGAGATTCTGTGGGGCACAATAAACCCCCCAAGGCATAGTAGACATATCATTATTAATACAATCTGGGAACCCATCGTCTATCGGTCTGATGATGATTAGACTCTGGGGGTGACAGCCAATATTTCGGGGTTTCCGGTGTAGCCAGCGGACATCCGGGCCAAGACTTCCTCTTCTGTGCGCCGGTCATTGTTTACAGTCTGATTAGCCACTTGAGACGCGAGAATGGAGTTGGAGTTGAGAGACGACATCTCATATGCAGATATCTGTTTATAGAGATTAGCCGAAATGTCGTCTGGACCTAAAACACCTACAAAAAGTATCGATGTTGGGGCGCCCTGGTGGCTCACCGAGTAGGGCGCGTACCATTTGGCTCAGGCCTTCCCGCAGCGACCCGGGTTTGAATCCGACCCGTGGTCCTTTGCTGCATGTCCTCCCCTCGCTCTCTCTCCCATACCTTCCTGTCTCTCTCTCACTATATCTCTCAAATAAAGCATAAAATGCCAAAAAAAGTATCGATGTTTGCGTATTGTGTGGAGAAACGTTCGACTCTCGCGTCTCAAGTGGCTAATCGGACTGTAATCGATGACCGGTGCATGGAAGAGGAAGTCTTGGCCCGGATGTCCGCTGGCTCCACCAGAAACATTGGCCGTCGTCCCCAGAGTCTAATTGTCGTCAGACCGATGGGTTCCGAGATTGTTAATAATATGAACCAACACAAAAGATAGAGATAGCTTGCACAAGCATCCTGGGAGCAGATAATACAGGAGGAGGTTGGGGTGGTGGAAGGAATTTGCATTGACTTGGGTCAACAGCAGCTGGCAGATTATAAAGATCAATATGAAGATCGCTTCATATTGTTTGAATGTGATTGGTGATGAGAGTCAGCTTGGATTGGACAGCTGACAGATGATAGCGTGCACGACTTCAGTGTTCTGCCTGATCTAGCGCGATGCTTCATGTCTGTCCTGAGGCTTGGTGGTCAGTGAGCTAAACCCCAGGTCCAGCTGACAGAGAGACTCCTCTAATTGCATGGCTTTATCTCTCCCTGTCTCTCTTTTTCTCTTCATATCTCTCTCTTTCCGTCTCCCTCTTTTTCCCCATATCTCCCTTGGTTTCTCTCTCCCTCTCTGTCTTCCCTCTGTTACTCTCTCTCCCTCCCCTTTTCTCTTTCTTTCCTCATCTCTCTTCCTGCCCCTCTCATTCTCCCTGTTTCTGTATTTCTCTCTCTCACTCACCATGTTTCCATCCAACTCTCCAGTGAATATTAAACAGACTTTTTAAATGTCACAAAAAATGAAATTTGAATTAGGTGCATTTCCATCAACAGGGTTGCCGTGAATAAAATAGGCATCCTGAATGCAGAACATAGCTTCATTTGAAAAAAAAACAAAAAAACATGTCTACGAGAAAATTGAGAGAAGCGAGAGAAGCCTGTTATCGTTCTTTAGTGTCAATGTGGCAGCCTCATTTCCTGCTTTCATCCGAATACAAAAACAAAAAAATGTGTTTGACAGTATTCTAACTCAGTAACTAATGACCATACAACCATGATGGGCGATTTCTACATGGCAAAGACAGCAGTTACGACTTTTCTCGTGGACAGAATTTACAGACAGCCTATCATAAAAGAGTCCAAAGCCACTTGTCAACTGTTGTGCAATGAGACTGAACCATTTATCAGTCCGATCACACCGAGTCATTACTCAACAAATGCATTTCCACCGCTAGTTCAAATTTCTTCATCAACAACAAACTTTTCCACCTCAAGCGACACATAACATTTTTTTTTTCTTGCGATACTGAGGAAATTTTATCGACATCTGCCGCTTCCATTCAGCCTCCCCAATTGGACACAGCTTGATTCACATAAAAAGGTTTGGACGGAAACCCAAACCATAGCTGCTACCGTCTCTCTCTCTTCGCTCTCATTCTCTCTGTCTGTCTGTGCTGTATCACCTCCTCCCCCACCTCCTCCTCCTTTAGCCACCATCACAGTTTACTCATTTGAAGTCTGCCGCAGCGTCTGGTATCTCCTGCCACATTTTGTGACTCATAAACAACAAAGGCATCAGACAGCAGGCACACACACACACACAAGGCTGCAATCAGTATCGGCCTGAACCTGCTATTGTTGAGGCTGATGAGAGGATGGACAGTGACAAAGTTGTTGTGAGTCCATGTCAAATAGCTTTGTTTCTAATTGTAATTAACTATTCAATCATTGTTCCTTATACCAAAACCAGAAGCTGCTACGTTTCCCTCTGTTTTTGAAATGATTGCTCTATATGGTAACTTGCTGTAGATTGCTTTGTCGATACTGTTAATTTGAAGTCATGCCAATAAAGTGTCTATGAATTGAATTGAATTACAGAAACCATAATCTGCAGGTGAAACCGTTGATTTCTGTGTCCACCGACATCAGACACACACAGATCGAGTTGTTGTTGATGCTGACTCACAGTTTCAGGGGATGATGGGACTTTTTCAAATGTTGGTTTGCCAGTCTCCCGCCGTCTCCCGAGTTTCTGTCTCTCCGTCGAGTTTAAATGATGTGTGTGTACACTTGTGTGTGTGTGTGTAGAGCACACACACACACACACACACACACACACACACACATTCACACACTGATACAAGGAGGGAAAGAGATACGTTCATATTTTATAATGATGCTTTTGACAGTATTCAGCTTCCAAAAAAAATCATGCTGAAACTGAGGCAGACACTTTCCAGACACTTTCAACCTCATTTCTGAACGCGTCGCTGCAGTTATGGGACAGTTACAGTTCTTACTTCTGCTCAAGCGGTAATATTCTCTTCAAATTGTCGGTTAAATGGCAGGTTCAACCGCTGAGAACCAGCTCTGTCATCATTACTGATAAATCCCTCTAGGATTTGTAAAATGTTTTTGCGATTATTATAAAAAAAAAATCTCTTAAACTGCGATGCAATTTGCAGAGTTTTAGATGTTTTGAAGTTGCAGGAATAGATAAACATCGAGTCAAGGAAAGAACGGGACTAAAGTGGAATTTTTATACCGACCTCCTGTTAAGAAATACTTGCATATAATCAGTTCTACTCAACTGCTCATCCTTTTAAGTTTTCTAACCAGGAAAAAAAAACATGGGCTCAAAGTTACAGCGAAGGAAAATACTGCACTTTCATTCCTATACTAAAGCTCCACATCAGCACAGCACAGCACTGTTTGTTGCTGTGTGGTTTGATCATTTCACATAAAGAAGTGTGATGATTGGCCAGAATTACAAGAACTCTGTTGACATTTCATGTGGAAAAATGATGGTAATTCTGCAAAATTGCAACTTCTCGCAACTAATGCATGGACTGGTTGAAGTTGCTAAAGTTAATTATTGCAAAATTGAAATTCCTGGAGGGCCTGACTAATGGTGATATTTAGTCATAACTCCGGCAGCTAGATCTGTGTGTATATATCACACAGCAAACACAATAAACACACAATGAACCCAGAGTCCAGACCCAAAGGCAGGGCCACAGAGAGGACATGATATGTCAGAACCACCCAGCAAGACACATACTAATGACCTGGAGTCTCTGCCATTTAGTCCCTGTCATACCCAGCGAGCTTCAAAATGCCACCAACTACTTGCATATAAATCATATCAGGGGAGAGAGAGAGAGAGAGAGAGAGAGAGAGAGAGAGAGAGAGAGAGAGAGTTCCCTGTTTATGCGGGGAGAAGATTCAGTGTGCAATTTCAGCTGCAAATCGTTGTCACAAATAAAGGGAAATGGGCAGCGATGCTGAGTGAAGAATAACACGTCCGAGATCCAGTGTGTTGTTATGTGATTGTTATTGTGCTATATGGAGAGAGTAATTCGTTGTGTCACATTCGGCTTTGGCAATGTGCGGAATCCAGTGTCAATAAAGCACTCATTGCTTGAGTCGAATAGAAAATAATTAAGACAGAGAAAGAGGGAGAGTAGAAAGAGAGAGAGAGAGAGAGAGAGAGAGAGAGAGAGAGAGAGATAGAGAGAGAGAGAGAGAGAGACAGACGAGCTGGGGCCATGGCCACTTTTTATTCATTACTTTTGTTTGTGTCATTTATTCATTTATGTCTGTAAAAATCACCTCCTCTTGACTGACGCCATTACAAAACACATCCAGAGTGATGGAGAGGGAGAGTAGGCGCACTCTCTCTCTCCCCCCCTCTCTCTCTCTCTTTTGCTCTCCCTCTCACACACACACAAACAAACACAAACACACACACACAAAACTTTAACTCCAATCAATTAGGTGTCGCCATCCCACAGTTTGACAGTTGTTAGCGTCGGCATCCAACTCCAAAATTGGGAGAGAGGATAAGACGATTTGGGGACTTGGGGGGGGGGGGGTTGTCTGCTGAATTGGTGTTGACAAATGAGCTCGGTAACGGGGCATTAGCCTCTGCTGTCACCGGGGAAATCCGGGTGCTGCAGGATCACATCAAAGCCCGACTCCTCAGCCGACCGTCAAATCGGCCTAACTGCTATCTGTCTCACTTAGTCAACCCAACTGCGGTGGCAAATGTTTCTGTACAAGGGAAGTTACTTCAGAGACAGAGATTTATTATTTTCCACCAAAACATGATTCCCTTTTGTCTTGTACTGGGTCTATTGTGCTGCTGAATATTGTCATAGGGATGAAAGTATGCTTTGATTTTCACTTTTCATGCATTCTACCCAGGTTACTGAATGGGCTATCATCATCATCATCATTATTATTATTATTAGTGACAGTGATCCCACTGTCACCTCTTTTAAAACTCAAAACATTCCTTTTCTCTATGGCCTTCTGCTAAATCATCTGTATGTAGATAAAACAGGTGTTATTTTTATTATTTCTTTTAATTATGTATTTTATGTATGTTTTATTATTATCCTTACTTACCTATTTTATATTTCTTTCTTGATAATGTCATTTTACCTGACAAATTATGTATTTTTTTTGCGTTTTATGTGAATTAGCCTTGTGTATGAAATGTGCTATATAAATAAAGTTGGCCTTGCCCATCCATGGCTTCAGCACCATGGAGAGGGCACACTCATAATCCAGTGGTACAAAACTGGTTATACCGGATGGACTTGGGTGGTTGGAGAGGGGGATATTTCTTTAAAAGACAGATATTTACAAAGGCACAGCACTCACACCTACACCTGTGCCACACACAGCTAAACCCACGAGTATCCTGACAGGTGGGGAACTATCGCCACCTACCGACCTAAAGCGGTACTGCAGCCAGGAGCCAGAGATGGAATAAAGATGACAGACAAGGATGTAGTGGAGGGGAAACCACCTAGACTACAACAACCAATAAAAGACAGATATTTAGCCTGACATAAATCTTTGTGACATAAATTTACAGTATACAGCGTAGTAAGTGATGTAAGTTGTATGACAATATGGTGTTTAAAGGGAAAAAAAGGCATAAATGAATGCTTTCTGAAAATATAAATGATCATACTAATTATAATGATCTTCAGTTCTGCACCTTAAATGCCACATGTATTGAATGAGTTTCCCATTATAAATCCCTTGCACTTTAGATCCTGTTTTCCATGGACGACTAGAAAGAGACTAATTGAGGCGCTTTTCCTTTCTGTTCTGGATTATGGGGACATAATCTACATAAATGCATCTGCTACCACGCTTAAGCCACTAGATGCAGTTTATCACTCAGCTCTTATATTTATAACAGGCGATAGTTACAGTACCCACCATTGCATCCTCTATAACAAGGTTGGTTGGCCCTCCCTTAGTATCAAGAGAGATTAGCATTGGTTTATGTTTATTTACAAAGCCCTCATTGGGAGATTACCATTCTACCTTAACTCACTTTTACACTGGAATATTGGAGCCTACCACACACACTCCCAGGACTGTCTAATACTTGAGGTCCTGCGTGTCTCCATGGACCTCGGAAAGACCGCTTTTAAGTTTTGTGCCCCGCATACTTGGAATATTTTTCAGGGTTTGTTGAAATATGATTCCCTTGTTCCCCTGGGACATTTTCAGTCAAAGATATCAACTCTGGTTAACCTTAATTGCACCTGTTTTAAATTATGTACTTGTGAGGATGGACTGATCTGTGTGATTCTCTTTTTGAATTGTCTTTATTGTTTGTATATTTAGTTGTTTATTTATTCATTAATTTCCTCTTTTGTGTTATTTGTGATTTTCTCTACTTGTAATCTCGGCACCACTGGAAAAGAGGGTCTCAACCCTCAGTGTGTCTTCCGAGAACTAAATAAAGGTTGATTGATTGATTGATTGATATATGATGATCTGGAGCTCATAGTTTACCCACCTTTTCATTTACAACATCATGATGATATGTATAATCTAGGCTACTGTCTTTATGTGAATGACGTGTTTTTATTGGTGGTTGTTTTCCCCTTTGATGGACTGGAGTTGTTAGTTTACCCACATCTCTGTTTAGCACCACACCAGTGGAACAGCTCAGAATGACTGTGAGGAGTTTGAAGTGACTCAGCTCTCTGCAGCATTATACTCTCTACTGAAACCACATCCTGTTACCTTCAAGCCCTCCAACTGCTCTGACCATCAGAGTTGGCTTGATTTAGATGCATAGGCTTGTCTGGATAAAGCAAGACAATGAATGCATCACATCAATGAATGGAAACAACCTCTGACTTCACTGGGTGAGGGAAGGTGAAAATGTAGTCGTCGGTAATCAAAAGAATCCAACAAGAATTTGCACACTGAGGGAAAAACGGTTCTCCTGATAATCTATGACCCAAATATTTTCGGTTGTGCTGTTTTTTTTGTTTTTTTTTAGTTTTTGCACTTTTTTGTCACTTTTGCACCTTATGTAAATTAATGTCAGTTCTTTTTTTTTTGCATAAGTTAGCCTCGTTTTTTATGTATTCCTTTTTATCAGCGTTTTCTTTTTGCCTATGAGTTTTTAACTTACAACTGACACAATCCTCCTCACCTTTTTTTTTTAATTTGCATACACATCCGACTGCGGACAGGTAAAGTTTTGCGCGCTGCACTGATGGCGCCAGAGAGTTCTTCTTCTGCGCTTGAGAGAGTGAACAGAGCAACCTAACCCACAATTATGCGGAAAAGCAAGTTTGAACAACCTCTGCGTTCACTTCCTAGTGTAGCCTAGTGTTTCAGTCCTGCACACACCCTCCGCTCAGGGAGTCGGGGACCGAGGCGCTGCTTTGGCTACAACTCCGGCAGGACGCGCGACGTATCGGTGTCTCTGATTGAAGACGGTGGACGTCGGGGCTCAGCAGAAGAGAAGGGAGAATGGACATTACTATGAAAACTTTCTGAAGACACTTTAACTTGATTTTCCTTGTGGTTCAACTCGGACGCATACCTCGCCCGAGCTGTGTGCGCATACCTGTGCGGACTTGCCCGCAGCCCGTTAGGTAGGAGTGGGGGGAGTCGAGCCCGATCAGACACACCTTACCGGCCTGCTGCTGCTCTACGGCCCCGACTCTCTCTCTCTCTCGCTCCCTCTCTCTCTTTCTCTCTCGCTGTCTGAAACCGGAGGAAAACCCCGATCTGAAGACTGAAATGTCGGCAAATGAAAGAGCCACCCGGGCACTGAGGGAGATCCTGCAGAACCCTGGAAATGACGCCTGCGCAGACTGCGGCGCGCCTGGTAAGATGAAAAATGTGCTGCGTTCAAATTATGCAGGAAATATCACAATTATGATTGTAAGGACCCGACAAAATGCTAAATAAGACAGAAAAAATCAGACGTTTCGATACCTTGAGGGTATAGGATTGAACTGATGGTTCAACTGATGGTATAAATTCTCAAAAAAAATGAATCAAAGCAACAGCTACATAGGCTACATGATGTACACTTTCTCCCCTTCATTCTGCCGCTGTATCAAAAAGCAGCTGTGTCGCTTCATTTCTACAATAAAGCAACTCCTTTTGTCACATTTTGTTACTCTGACCCCTTGAATGTGTGACAAGTCCTACTTAAGGCTGCCGAACTAAGAAGTAGGAGCTTTTGAGGAACACTTGAATGCAGCAGTACACTGAAGCCCAGCAGCCTGGCTCTGTGATGTGGAGGCCATGCAAGGAAGAAGACTTCAACAAGTCTTCACACGCACAGCGTGGGGCCTGCACACACCTCACCCAGTGCTTTTAGCCTAACAGTGGAAGTCCTGTAACCTCTGTCCTCTATTACTTAGAGGACAGAGGTTACTTACCTGCTGTAGGTCCTCATATGCATGTAGAGAAGACTTGAGGCTTGACTTGACTTGGGTTCTGCTGACTTGGGACTCGACTCTGACTTGTACTTTGATGACTTGAAAAGGTTTCTAAAGTCTTGACTTGAGATCTTGTGTTTGTGTAAATTACTTAGATTAAAAGTGATGAGATTTGTTCCAGCAGACGACTGAATTTAAATGCTGTTTTCTGAATTTGTATGGAATGATTGAATTTATTGAAGTTGAAACTGATTATAGAAATCAAACTCATTATGCTCTTACCAAGTTTTCATCCTATTAAAACCATATTGCATTGAAAAGTCCTAGATATTTAGTTTTCTTTAAGATATCAAATTAATACTGGACTCTTGATTTGTTCTGACTTGACTTGTTGTTCTACATTTAGACTTGAGACTCGTGCCTCAAGACTTGAGACTGACTTGGGACTTGAGCAAGGTTGACTTGGTCACACCTCTGACGCATGGTATTGCAGTGTATAATCACAATCAAATTAAGAAATAACAGGGAATTCAGGCCCTAAGGCACCATGTTGTTCTGGTAGTTGAGCAAGGGAATAAAGTCTGTGCCTGATAGACTTTATCTCTTCATCTTTTTTAATCTTTATTTATCCAGGGAAGGTTCGCCGCACATTCACCGTTTTTCAGTGACGTTCTGTTCCACACGCTAAATCTTCCACTGGTTGCCACTGAGCAGCTCTACTGGAACAACTGCCTTGCTCAAAGGAAGCTTGGCAGTAGTCTTTTGATTTCTTGTTCACGTTTTTTCTCCTCCCAGTTTACCTGAGATTCAAACCCTCACGTCACATTGTGGCACATGCTCCTATTATTTTTCTATATTCTACAGTAATTGTCATGAAACATTATGAGAAGCATGTTGGCGTGTTTCCATGGACATGCATGGGTTAGAGAGTTAATTTTTTATTCAGCTCCCTCCCTTGCATCGTGATAAATTGACATTGCAAGAAATTAGACATGAGGATTAACCAGCCAAGTCTGTGGTATTCTGATCCACCGTATATGGCTCGAAAATTAAAGAGCACTGCCTTTCTCCTTTTCAGACACCTGTGATCTTTAGCGATAAGAACAGGGTACACACACACACACAAATACACACACACACACACACACACACACACAAGCTCGGATCACTGGCAGCCTGCAGTGTGTGTGTCAGAAAGATAAGACAGGTGTGGCCAAAGCAAAGAAAACATTTCTCATAAGTTAGGGCTCAAAGAGGAGAGACACTGACAGACAGACAGAGATTGACTTCACAGATTTCAGGCGGCACAGTGAACTGTGATGATTATAACAGTGATGTGGCTGAAGGTGAAGGTTTGAAGCAGGCTTGTGATCAGAAGGTCACCGGTTTGAATCCCCAGACCTGCTGGGAAAATCTGGGTGGGGGAAAATGAGTGAGAAGCACTTTCCTCTCACTCAACAACACCTTTTGAGTTGCAATATGAAGTATGGTGTTAAAAAGTATTAAAAAGAACATTCAAGCCCAAACCTTCTTAGGATAAAAAAAAATTGTTAAAAAATAGTTTCCACAATTAGTAGCCTAATCTATTTTTTGTTGAATCATTGTTTTTGTGTTTTTTCCCCTTTCTTCATGTGTTTATTGTTGTGTTGCTTGGCTCTGTCAATTTGAATTGAATATTAATAAATATATTGTTAAAAAAATAAAACTATGGGTTAAATAGGTCAAATAGGTGAAACTTTGATTCTTTAGCATGAGTATGATACATTTTGAAACTGATGCTGATATTAGATGGAAAAAGCTAAGTGAAATAATTTTGTCGCTAAAATCATCAAGACTCATAATAGTGATTAATAGTTATGATCACAATATCTAGCAAAATAACTGAAATTGAGATCATTTTGGCCATAATTGTGTAGCCCTATAGGCCTACTTCTTATTGTCTGTTCTGCTCACTTTAGAAGAAGCAACAGGGGAAAGCACATACAAAACGGTGAATTCTTCATCTTACTTTATAAACATTTATTAAAGCCAGTAGAGCGGCTGATGCTTCAGCTAAAGCTCATCTTGTTTTCACTCAGTTCATTCTGTGTCTGTTTTTTGCCGACTGAGCTGCAGGCTCACTGGCAGACTGCTGCCTCACCTGTGGGTGTTTTGTGCAGAAAGACCAAGTCCACTTACTGGTTGTAGTCTACTGGTTATTTGTTAAAGGTACAGGTCATAGCCCCTATGGCTCATATGAAAAGTTACAGCTCAGTGTTAAAAAAGTTTGTTTTCACATGTGCTTTCCCCTGTTGCATGTTCAGCAACAGCAGACTCAGAGTGTGATTATCAGCTCACAAAATATCTACTAGTTTTCATATCTTGACTGCCAGGACTATAATCCTTGCTCTGTTCACTTTCCCAGCTAAAAATAAAGCATCTCTCCCTCTAACCCCCTCCATCTCTCATTCTATCCCTCTATACTCTCTCCCTCCTCTCTCTCCATGTCTTTATCCTTCTATCCCTTCCTTGCCAACCCTCTGTCCACCCTCCCTCCCTTCCTTCGCTCCTCCCTTCCTCCATACCTTCCATACCATCCATCCCTCCCTCTCTCCTTCCTACTGTCTTTCCATACCTCCGTCCATCCCTCCATACCTCCCAAATCTTCTCCTCATCCATCTGTCCTCTCCCTCCTCCCTCTAGACCCAGAGTGGGGTTCCTGCTCGCTGGGCGTCTTCATCTGTCTGGCCTGTTCTGGGATCCACCGCAACAGCCCCGACATCGGCAAGGTCAAGTCCCTGAGCCTGTCCCGCTGGGAGGACCACGAGGTGGAGGTGAGACCCCCACCACCACCACCCCCACCCCACCCCCACCCCACACACACACACACACACACACCCACCACCCCCAATGTCCCATAATCTCAGCTCAGTGTCCCATAAACTTTGCTCAGTGTCATATTAAATTGGGTTTTCATCCAAGTGCTTTTATGTGATTAACGCTGCTCTCCCACTATTCGTTTTTTTATGAAGAAAAAGCGCTGCCTCAGCCACATTTTGTGCTGATAATTTGAAAAAGTGTGTTGCTTGATCCACACTTTGTTCCCATAATGAGCAGCTGCCACATTCAGCAAGCAGTACTGTTGTCCAACTCTCAAACTCCCACAACAGCCAGTGTGCTGCATACTGGCTCTTTATGATTAGAGAAACAATGACTACCAACTTTTCTACAGCTACTTTCTTCATTTTCATTCTGGTTGTTGTAAGCTGCTGTGAAACCCCGCCTCTTTTTCCTTGCGTCTCGTAGACTCATATAAAAGCGATCCATGTCATGTGGTCTCCTCCAAAAAGTTGAACTTTTCTCAGCATCAGAAGGTAGGGCTGGGTATCGCCACTGATTTCCTGAATCGATTCGATTCCGATTCACAAGGTCCCGATTCAATTGGATTTCCGATTGATTCGATACGATTCAATATCGATTCGGTTAGGGATATTTCAGTTACAGTACCAAGGAACCCTCTAACCTGGTGCATTATTAAAAATATTAATGTTTACATTAAGAATTGACCCCAAAGCAGTTACATTAATGTACTTTTTATTTAACATGACCAACACACTACAGCAGTCAACACAATATAGTGCAAGTTGTGCAACTCTACAGACTCTACAGGCATATATTGGGCATATATTAAAAGATCGATCTCTGGATTTTATGAATCGATATCGGATCATTCAAATGAAGATCGATTTGAATCGGAAAATCGATTTTTTTAAACCCAGCCCTATCAGAAGGCACTCCACTCTCCACTGTCTGCCCCATTGGCTTTTGTGAATGAGAAAAATGCGCTGGCAGTGGAATAATGTGAACGCGCCCTTATGATGTATCAAATTAGAAAGACTGAATGGATCTAGATCTAGTCATTTTTACCTAGTACTGTTGAACTGGTTAGAGAGGATTTACAGTAACCTCACTGAAAGAAAAAAATCTTTAAAGACCTCAAATGTTTTCCAGTGTTTTTATTTTTTTTATCTTTTTAGTAATCTCTCACACAAAGTTATTTTATCTTGCATCACTAATCTGACAGTACAGTGATGAGTTATATAAATATATATATATCTTATATAAGCATCAAAAAAGCATCTTTTTTTCAAGAGCTGCTTCTCGATTTGTTTTTAGCATCATATTTTTGCGGCAGACATATCCCAATCTTCCTTAAACTGTTCAGAAGATTTACAGAAACTAGATAATAAATTAGATTTTTACCTTGGGTTACCTGGTTCTTATTTTTTCACCTAGTACTTCTCTACTATATATTCTAGGGATAGAGGAGTCTCCCCAAGGGGATTAATGAAGTGATATCTTATCTTATTTCTTCCATCTTTCATCTGGGTGCTGTTGCTTTGATACTTGGTTTCTTATAATGTGCATAATTCATTATTTCATTATTTCATTCCATATCAAGATTTTATTTTTATATTTAAGTTTATTCTACTGTTGAGCAGAGAAGGCCATCAGCTAAATGCCAAAAATCTAACTGTAAAGTTTAATGTGCCAAGGTGTCATGCCATTCATCCTCCAGTGCTCTTCTCTCATTTCTTCTTCTGTGTGTGTGTGTGTGTGTGTGTGTGTGTGTGTGTGTGTGCGTGTGTGTGCTATTAGTTCATGGCGGAGAATGGTAATGAGCTGATGAAGAGTAAATATGAGGCTTCGGTCCCCGTCTACTACTACAAACCTACCTACAGAGACTGCCAGTGAGTAACCATGGCAACACACACACACACACACACACACACACACACACACACACACACACACACACACATACACACACAAACAGTGGTGATAAGAAAATATTGATGATGAAGCCATTCTGTCATCATAAACCCTGGAGAAAGGAAATGACACGAAAAGAAAAACAGTGCTGGGTAATGATTTTTTGTACATCTTTTTTGAGTGTGTGTGACCAGTTTCTTGTTGTGAATGTGTGTATGTGTGTGTGTGTGTGTGTGTGTGTGTGTGTTTGGATGCATCATCTCAAGCAAACTGATAAGCAGACAGAGTGTTCTTCATCAGGCAGTGGACAGTTAATAAAATGGTAATGGCCTCCGAGTCAAACAGCCTATTGGCTCATGACTTGAGTCCTTATTCACACGATTTGTCGTATCAGCGGAATGAAAAGTTTCTCGTCTCTTAGCGTTGGATTTGTCAAAGCAGAGTGAGTTCGTGAGCTGAATTCTCCTCTCTCAATCTCTGTCTGTTTATCCATTTCTCTGTCTCTCTATCTGTTTATCTAAAAAACACACACTCTGTCTTTCTGTCTCTCTAACTCTCCCTCTGTCTCTCTCTTGCCTTCTTGGTATCTCTGTCTTTCTCTCTCTGATGGCCATTATCTGAGTGATATTGAATTTTGATAGTGTCTTGGGTTGTGTGTCTTCCTCCATGATAAAATCCCAAAATCGGTGATTCTCTGTTATCTGTCGCTCCGGTAGAGGAGATTGGAGAATGGTGTTTTCTTCTGTCTCCATTCACTGTCCTTGTATGGAGGAACAGTTTGAGAATCACACTTCTAGCACATAAACAAACACGAACAAAGCAGATTCTGACAATATATACAAAAAACTAGTCCTGTTGCTTTTTTATGTTTATTAAACCTTTCAGTTTGAACAAGTGTAACACCGAAATCCAGTCAGAGGAAACTTATATAGGAAACTTATAACTTATGATAGGTGCAAAAAAGTGGGAGACAGGACTTTGACAAAGCAGATTCTGCCAATATATCAAAATGAATCTCACTTTTTTTTGCCTATTTACAATTACTTCCGTACGAGAAAATAGTTATAAAATGGTTGTGTCTTTATGAAGTTAATCTTATACCAACAGTTTTCAAAGTGGTTTTTGGGGCTTGTGTTGGGGAAAATAATTGGGGAAATAGGTTTAGAGTGCAAATGTAGAAAAATGGAGTTTAAGATGCAATGAATTATTAATGAACCTACCAAGAATTTAAATGATTTACTGATTCTCTCCATTAATCCCACTCCCAGTCTAGATGAGGTTAAAGTGTGTAGCAGGTGAAATGGGAAGGGGAAGCACTCATGTGCCCGTTACCAATTGGCAAAAACACTCTTTTCTTTAGCCTTATTGATCCTTTATTGATCTCTTCATTGATTTTGCTAGTCACATTCATTTAGTGCCACACATTCCTTCCTTCATTTATTCTCCCCTCTATCCTTTCATCCTCCCTGTCGTTGAAAAGCCGAAAAAATGAAAAATGTTAAAATGCTAAAATCGTAATATCATTCATTTTGAATTCAGACATCCATAAATGCAAAAAAGTAAAACAGTCAAGTGTGTTCACAGCCACTTTCAGAGGATGTAACTGCATGCATTTCATCATGGTAAAGATAAGGTTGAGTACAGAGTATGGTGCATTGTATTTATATCAGTGTATTACTCCTGTCAGCTGTTTTACATTGCCCAGAAGTGTGATTAATAGACTGAATATACAGCAAGACAGGGAAAGAAAATGGAAGTGAGAACAGGTTTGGGACGGACAGGAGGATTGAAGTGAATACAGATTTTATTGATTCCCCTCCAGTCTGAGGTTCCTCATTGTTTTTTGTGAATCCAGCAGTCTTGACCAAACATTATCTTGTCACAACCTGCTCAGCATTTCTCATTAAATGCTTGTGGTCTTTTCTTCACCTCCTATTTTCCATTCGTCCCCTCCTCACGATCACTGATGACTTTTGTTGTTTTGTCTCTTTTCTCTTCTTACACACGCCTTTCTATAACGAAGTAAAACCATTAACATAAAAATAAAAGAATCAACACAATTTAAAAGAGCACAGCGCACAGAGGATTTACAAAAGAAAGGCTAAAAATCTAAAGCAATATTATAAGTATGTAATCAAGAGAGATTTAAAAGATAACGCAGCACAGATATGGTGATTAAAGAAACAGCCACAGGATTAAGGAAAGGCTTTTTTAAACAAGTGTGTTTTTAAAAGTGATTTAAAAGATGATACAGAATGAGCTCGTCGGACAGCCTCAGGAAGGGCGTTCCAGAGTCTTGGAGCTCGGACAGCGAAAGCCTTTAGTCGCCTTTAGTCACTATGGGACATCCAGGAGGGCCCCACCTGAGGACCTCAGGCTGCGCACAGGCTCATAAGGAGACAGAAGCTCAGTAATATATTGAGGCGCAAGACCCTTTTGAGCCTTAAAAGTTAATAGTAGAATCTTAAAATCAATTCTAAAAACAATAGGCAACCAGTGAAGAGAGGCCAGGACAGGGGTAATATGGGCATGTCTCTTGAAGTTGGTCAGCAGCCTAGCAGCAGCAGCATTCTGGACTAGTTGCAAGCGGGAAATGGATTTCTGGTTTAGAGAGCACTGCAGTAGTCCAGACGAGATGAGATAAATGCATGGATGACCTTCTCCAGATCAGCAACGGATAGAAAGGTCCTAATTTTTTAAATGTTTCTCAGTTGGTAGAAACAAGTCTGAACAACTCTTTTAACTTGTTCATTAAAACTAAGATCTGAGTCAAATAAAAACTACAGCAACAACATAGCACCACATCCTAGCTTCTCTTCTTTTTTTTAGCCAAGCTTAGTTCTAATTTCTCTATCTAACTTCAACTTCACTGCGTTTGACCTGATGACAGCTTGCTTGTTGAGCGCTGACGAGAGACAGGACCTTTGATGATGGAGGCATGTCAAGTCAAGTTAATCTGTATAGTCCTTTATCACAGTTACAGTCTCAAACGGCTTCACAACGCCCACATTATGAGAACATTAAATGAAAACGACATCTCCAATCTCAGTACCTCAATGAGAACAAGGAAAACTTCCCATGAAAACCTCATTAGGAAAGAAAATGAAAGAAATCGTTCCTCTCCGAAAGGGATCCGCCTACCAGGACGGTCAGCAGAGAGCGGGCAAACACTGATTAAATGTTGATAACAAAATGCAACATGGACAAAATACACAGAATGAACACAATCAGAACGAATGTGACTCACCGCCTCTCAAAACTCCTGAACCTCCTGAACAAACTTTTAAACTAACCGTTGGAGATCTAAAATGAATCAACGTCAACATTCTCGCCTCAAATATTTGCAGAAACAGATTTCGGTGGACTGTTCAGGTGAAATAAGTGACAGTTTCTGAACAAGCCGCCGTATTTTTCCAGTTCGAGACAGAAACCAAGGACAGCCTACTTTTACTTCAGTGTGACACCCATCAAGCGGGCAATATTTGATGATTGTGACTGTGGTTTCACTGGGGTTCACAGCTTCAGGTATGAGTGTGTGGAACTGCATGCTGGCAAAGAGTAAGGATTCTCAGTCAACTTTCCCTGGATAAATACAGGTGAGAAAAAAACTGACAGTGACCTGCCACAGCCAATTTTTACCTCTTGGTTGGCAGTGTTAATTGTTCATACACACACTTTCGCTTTTTCCTGACTGCAGTTTACCAGACTGACACTGTAGTGTGTGTTGAATGGATGGGAGATACCACACTACTGTATCTGTAAATGACAGCCGGACACTGTTACTGCTCCGCCCATAATCACCTGCTTATCGCGGCTGAGGACTGCTTCTCTCTCTCTCTCTCTCTCTCTCTCTCTCTCTCTCTTAGGAAACTATAAAACTGTAGAGAGAGAGAGAGAGAAAATGTGTAACTTTTCAACACTAAAAATGAAGGCTAGACAGACACCACACTATGATACAACGCTGCTTTGTATTGCTACACAGTCTCTCTCTCTCTCTCTCTCTCTCTCTCTCTCTCTCTCTCTCTCTCTCTCTCTCTCTCTCTCTCTCTCTCTCTCTCTCTCTCTCTCTCTCTCTCTCTCTCTCTCTCTCACACACACACACACACACACGCCCACAAATACAGTACAGTACATAATACACACCTGGTCGGTTCCTTCTTTGATGATTAGTTCTAGTTGGATGCTTCCTGGATTTCAAAGGGCAGGTCACCACATCTGGAGGAGCAAAAGAGGGAAAGAGAGAGAGAGAGAGAGAGAGAGAGGGAAAGAGAGCGAGGAATAAAGAGCGATAGAGAAAGAGAAGGTGGGAGATAGAGAGAGAGAGATGAAAGGAGGAGACTTGACCTCACAGTCCTCCCTCTTCGGCTCGGTGTAGAAAAACAGTGCGCCTGTTAGAGTCGCTCAGAGCAAGTCTGTCTGCCATAAGAGTCCAATTAGGAAGAAAAACACACACACACACACACACAAAGGGTGTTACGTATCTCCAACTGCAAGCTGCTCAGAGTTTCTTTCTCAGCATATGTATGTGTGTGTGTGTGTGTGTGTGTGTGTGTGTGTGTGTGTGTGTGTGTGTGTGTGTGTGTGTGTGTGTGCGTGTGCGCGCGCGCCCGCGTTCCCCAGGTAGCATGTTATCTGTGTTTTCAAGCAGCTCCACTGAGGAACAGGGCATAGGGGTCATTCCTCTAGTTAGTACAACCCCGCACACACACACACACACACACACATACACACGCACGCACGCACACACACACACACAAACACATATAAACACAGTCCCTCTCTACTACAGTAGATCAATTGTACAAGTGAACTGCACACCAGTAATAGGATTTGTAAAAGTTCTGATTCATATTCTACGATTTATAGACAATTACGGTTAAACAAGGCAACATAAAACTGTCAGAGGTTTGAATTTGGCATACAGTTTCTCTAATAGGCCTAGCTCAAGCCTTTACTGAAGCTAGGGTCAGTTTAGCTAGCAAACTGGTTCTTTACTGGTCCCATGCATTGTAAACGAACTGCTGAAATGGTTGATTCAATATGTCGGATATTCAGCGAACAAACATAAACGCTAAACCATTTTCTCCACTGTTAAGTTCGACATCAGAGCAAGTAAACGCACATTCAGGTATATTTTACTAACAAACCTATCTTTTAATGTCGTCCGTCTCTCTCTGGACAAATTGCAAAGATCCTTTTCGTTTTGGTAGCATTTACACAGAGTTTTAATAAGAAACAAAAACCATTTGACAGCAACTCATCTAGCTAGCTACATGCAGACAGACGCTTCCACTGGTCACTAGGCAACCGGCTTCCTTTTTCTTTTTCAGACTTGACACAGACTTGGCATATTGCTGCCACCTGCTGTTCATTTTGCATTTTTCGTCTTTTTGAGCTACAAGTGAAGTGAATTTGTTGCAGTGGCATTTGAGAATTCACACTTTAATCCATGCAGCTTAGTAGATGGTGATCATGTATTTGCACTATTTGACTATATAAATATTGCCTCGAATAGTGAACTGAACATTGAAACTTATTGCCATGTGACAATTGATGTAAAAACTGGATGTAATAAATGCCAGGATGGAAAGTGATTAGATGCCACTGTGTTGTACTAATGCTAATGAGCTATATTACATTAAGTAACTCTTATAGACACATAGAAGTAATATCATATCGTATTGACTCATTTTATTTTTTGTGATACTCTATGGATCCAACCCAAGGAGAAGTTTGTCTTTTTCTCTTTCCCCCCTCCAGAGGGAGGTCAGAGGTCAGAGGTCAAGCTCAGCTACAGACCAACACACTGAAGCTGGTAGGGATTCAGTGTCTTGCTCAAGGACACTTCAGCAGGGTGGATGCTCACTGTTATGGGGGCTTGAACTCTTGTCTTATAACACAAAGCTAACAAAGAGTCACACAACTTGAAAAAATCTTAGAAATGATGAGAATAACAACAGTACCACTCCTGTTAGATGCAAAGAGAAATTAATTTCATTTATTTATGTCAGGCCAGTCTATGCCAAGGTGGACGGGTCGGGACTGGGCTAAAATAGGCCTATCCAGACATTAGACGGATCCCCCTGGGGGGAGCGGCAGGGCGCCGCGAGGCACGGCGTACTCGGCCATGTTGGGCAGGCCGTGCGCCACGCAGCAGCTGAGCGCGCTGCGAGAGACCTCCATGTCCTCGGCCTCGTACCACTCGCCGACGTTCTCGTGATAGCACTCCACGTAGAAGGAGGTGCTGATGCCGCTGAAGCCTCCGACCACGAACAGCTGGTCGTCCACCACCTCGATGCCGAAGTTGCTGCGCGAACGCAGCATGGAGGGCACGGCGCTCCACGTGTTGGCCAGCGGGTTGTAGGCCTCGGCGCTGCGCAGGCGGCTGGTGCCGTCGAATCCGCCCACCTAGGAGAGGAGAGGTGGATTATGGGTTAGAGGTTTCAAGCGAAGGTAGGGCTGGTGCTGCGTTCATGAGCTGTGTGCAGTGGTTCTCAACCGTGACCCCTTCAACTGAAGCGATGCCTACTCATGACCCCCATTAAAGACAGTCCAAGCACAGAATGATTTTCCCTTTTCAGGTCGTTTCATTTGATTATCAGAGGAGGCAGCAAGGCTGGAAACTATTCAGTATTTCACAAGAAAAAAGGAAAAATTTAAAACTGAAAAAATTGAATCTGAATTTGTATAATAGAAAAATGTTTTTTTCGTATCCTATAAATAATCTTGCAACCTGCCAAAATGATCTTGCGACCCCCTTGAGGGTCCCGACCCCCAGGTTGAGAACCACTGTGCTATTTGCATTAAAACTCTCCACTGAAACCAAGACTAATTATATACTTTTAGTGTTAGCAGATATTTAAGGCAGGGAGACCCACCACACCTGTTCAATGGTAGACAAACTCTGGGAATCATTACTGCCTTTAAATGAAGAATTGATTTACAAATAATTGAACAATTAAATTAAGAAATTAAAATGAAATGTTGTTGTAGGTTTTCTAGATTGTTGTCCTGTACCTGTGGTCAGAGAGGAACCTCCATCATATCAGTGGTGAACGACACTGACTGACTGATATCTGATTTTTAATAAAAGGCCAGTATCGGCCAGATATATCGGTCTAACCCTACTTCAAACCACTGGTAACCAAACCCTCCAAAACATTCCCTGACAGTCCGCTAGTGTCCGACTGGAGTCCGCTCTGTGTTTCAGAGCGTTATATTTTGTGTGCTCCTTACTGCATAGACGCGCTCTCTGTAGGCGATGACGCCAACGCCGCTGCGCCTGCTTCTCATGCTTGAATCAGCATCCACCGGTTGGTCTCTGGGTCGTAGCGTTCAGCTGTCGCCAGGCAGTCGTTCCCGTTGAAACCTCCGCAGATGTACACCTAGGGAGAGTTAAAGGGGCATTAAGTAATCTGTAATCTTTTATAGACCTCTGCTGGTGACCAGGGGGAATTACAACAACATTGACTGTAGGATCTGGCTAAGCTTACGGTGGCCTGTAATTGACACAAACGATAAAGTCACATTTTCACAATAAAGAGGAGTAAGCGACTAATTAGAGCAGAGATCCAATAGAAATGTCTAGTGACGAGTTAATATATCCCCATGCTAAATACTGTAATAATGCACTGCTTTGTCATTTGCTTTTTTGGCTTGAGAATTAAGCTTTTTAACCTTCACAGAGTCTTCCGATACTGGCATTTTGTTCCCCTCTTTCTCCCAATCTTTCTATTTCTACTTTAATTGTGAAATTAAAGTGAAAATGCCAAAAATGTGTGAGGGGTTCTACTTGTGCTGATATTATATCAGCACAATATATGATATAATGTACAAATTTGCTGATGTTTGGTTATGCTAAATCAGGTTCGTCCTCTTTTTCTCTCATTATCGCCTACTGTTAACATTAACTTTGGAGAACATAAACTTTAGGAGAAAGTTACTTTGGCTCACATATTATTGAACACAGATGGTGAAAAGGTTAGTGTGACAGTGGTTTGGTTAGTGACGCCTTTACACTCGTTACTGGTTAAGATGATCCTTAAGTCTTCATGGTGTAACTTAACAAAGACACAAGCTAACTTGTTTCAACATAACCTTTATGTGAGTGTAAGTGTAGCTCAACAATAGTTA
Source organism: Centroberyx affinis (assembly GCF_046629955.1). NCBI lineage: Eukaryota > Metazoa > Chordata > Actinopteri > Beryciformes > Berycidae > Centroberyx > Centroberyx affinis. The sequence goes on along the minus strand of NW_027281165.1, from coordinate 317,965 downwards.
TTGAGGGAGAAGAGGGCATATTGTATTCACTTTCCCAGCTAGTGGATATGGTGATATTCCAGTCATGCGTCTGTTTGAGTTATTTCTAGCTCCACCCACCTTTCCGTAGAGTGTTGTGGCGCTGGCGTCGCTCCTCTCCTCGTGCATAGGTGGGAGCACAGTCCACTGGTTGGTGTTTGGATCGTAGCGCTCGGCGGTGTTGAGCCGAACGTGTCCGTTGAAGCCTCCCATGGCGTAGATGTACCCATCCAGCACGGCCACGCTGACATAGCAGCGGCGTGCGTGCATGGGCGCCACCTCGTGCCAGGTGCGGGTGCCGAGGTCGAACTTCCGCACGCTGTTCAGATGCTCGATGCTGTTGTAGCCGCCGACACAGTAGACGGCGCCGCTGAGGAAAGCCACGCCGATGTAACCCCGAGGACCCTCCTCGTCACTGGTGAAGTTGACCCAGCGGTCGGCGCGGGGGTCGTACGCCTCCATGGCGTTCGTGGGACTTCCGCTGCTCCAGCCTCCGATGGCCAACACGACGCCATGGGGCAGGCGCGGGCGGGTCAGAGGGTTTTGAAAAATAGAGTCGGAGTTGGTGAGTTCATATATGGCCTTCAGGGCGTTGATGATGACCCCCTTGCACTCTCTGTCGCCCTTCACCAGAGCGTTCTTCTTCACGTTGTTCGTGAAGTAGTCGTTGGTCATCAAGGCCAGGCGGACCTGGACAGAGACGAGAAGACACAAGTTAGAAATTAAACAGTCTAAACAGATTTGTGAGATGAGTCAGATATTTGGTAATATATTCTATAATTCTATATTATTCCAAGCACACAGGAATATTTGTTGCATTAGTCATCCACAGCTTTGACCCTTGTACTCCTTACACTCCCAAATATTTGATCTAGGAATTCAACTTTATGATACTGTAGAGTCTGGTCTCCAGAACACTTTTCTGATGTTTTGAAATTGTCTTGGACTCGTAGCATGTTAATCTCAAATCAGTCAAAATCTTATGCATTATTGATTGATTAGTTGGGTGTTGAAGGGGTTATTGCACAGCCCCTGCAGATAGATCTATATATCCCTGTTCATCCTTAAGAAACTCATTATTTTTGCATTTGGAAACACCTGCACAGTGTTTATTGTCTATTTTGGTCTTGAATAGGACTTGATTTGCTCTGGTCTCAGTCTTGACTTGAAAGTGACTTGGACTCGACTAAGGTGGTCTTGACTACCACCCTGATTATACTATTGCACTCGGGCTAAGATCATCATCTAAATGCCAAAGATGTTAAAATAAACAGAACATAGTGACAGCTGGCTCTCAGTTACCTTGGGCAGCAGCACAGCGATGTGACCTTTACGTTCCTCAGGCGAGTGGCCGATCCAGCGGAGCACGGCCTCGAACACCGTGCTCTCCTGCTTGGTGTTCAGATCGTCCCGCTCGAGGATGTCCACCAGCTGCTGCAGAGAGAGCGCCAGGAACTCTTCTGAGGCAACGGCAATCTCTTCAAAGTGGCGCAGGATGAACCGGAAGGCCTTGTGCCTCAGGTCGGGGCAGCGGTAGGTGTCCATGAACTTCCAGATGCTGATGCAGTTCTTGGGGCAGAGCTGCTCCTCCAGGAACGTGCAGCAGGTGCGTACCACGCCCATGACGCCGAGCTGGTCCGCTGCCACCAACAGCTGCTCCACGTTCTCCTCGGTCACCGGGACAGAGCGGGTGTAGGCGTATTCAATGAGGAGCCGCATCGTGTCGGCCGACACGCCGGGGACGTTGTAGAGCCGCTGCTCTTGGGACGTCCAGTGGCTGAAGAGAGTGCTGTGGGATCAGGATGGAGAGGAAAGCAGCGGGTTATTTTGGGGATGTTATTTTCTTTCAAGATGTCCCACATGTGCACACACACACACATACATGCATACACACTTAGATAGACGCAATCTGGCCTTGTATCTTAAAATTTGTAACATGTTTGAGTTTAACTGCAGAAAATTCAGTGAAATACAGTCCTGAACATCAATTAAAGAGTTATGTAAGATGTTCATGCATGCATCCACACTCTCACACACACATACATACACACACAATCAGGCCTCATATCTTAAAAGGAAAATACCAGTGTCATTTAGAGTAACAGCCTCTGTGTACATCCAGTTTACATCTCCCCCAATCATTTTGCAATGCATGCTGTATGAAATTAGTTTTTTCATCATTTTATTCTAACAAAGACCCACAAAATAAAAAGACATGGATTCCATTTCTTCCTGTGGGTGTCAGCTGATTGACAGGAGGCAGAGCGGAACGTAACACAGATGAAAACACTCAACTCAGCTCAATGAAATAGAGAGAAAACAGAAAGTTGGACCGAACTAAATGAAGGCTTCATGCTTCTTGTGGAAGTTGTTTTTCATACACACAAACGTATGCAAACGGCTTCTTCTGAAGGGAGGAAAACAACTGTGCTGACTGTGTGCAGTTTAACTTAAAAAGTGTCCTTAAAAAATGTGCCTATTATTTGCGATGTGTTTGCTCTCTCTTGTGTTCATCTGTTTTTTAGGTCCTTGTTGTTTGTAAAGCACTATGTGACAAACCTGTTTTGTTAAAAGTGCTGTAGGAAACAATGTGACTTGACTAAAAAATTATGCAGTGAGGCCGTTAACTGGTTTTGTTTTTCAGATTCAGTTCACTTTCATCATTCCATTGTTTCGTTTCCCATCTTATTTAAAGAGTAGAGATTTACAGACATCTCCACGCTGAGATAACCAACTCACCGGAAGTATGAGCTGCAGCTGCAGAGGATGATCTTGTGGGCGTTGAATTCAACGTCATCGACTCTGAGCACCGCGTCACACAGTTTCCCCTCCAGACGCAGCTCATTAAACATTGAGCCTGAGCTGTTTGACGCTTTGTCTCCTTCGTTCATTTTGTTTTATCGATCAATACGATATCATTCACTCTATTGTTGAGGTCCTAGATGATTTTGTCCTTCTCCCAGATAGGTTTCACCAGTTTGTCTGCATGTGAGAATCCTGAGCCTTCAAGCATCTCTTGGTCAGATTCTATGGCTCTTTATTGCATCACAAAGCCTCACGATAAACAGAAAATTAAAGCAGTGGATATTATAGTAACACAGAAATACAATTAAAAACAATGTAATTATTTTCATTATTTATTTTATAGTGTGATACCGTTTTTACTCCAACAACACCTTACTATAATGTAGTTAAGGCCATGAAAATAGAATCAAATTGTTCTATGGAGATTTTCATCATGTTCACATGCAGCTCAGTGAACTAATCTTGCATTTTTGCTCCATTGTGGGTTTTTGACTGCAGTTATAGTAATATATGCGATATACATATATATTTATACATATATATGTATGTATATATATGTACATACTGTTTGTCACTTTGAAAAATGTACCTTAAGCATCATAATAATTTACTTAATTTAGTGAGTAAACACACCACAAAACATTAACTTTATTTGTCTTTATTTTCATCGATTTATATTAAGATGAATGCGCACATCAGCCATCAAGAACTGATATAATAAACATCTAACCCACCACATGTAATGACAGAAGCTATTCATTTTGATCAAAATGTCAGATTATAGAACCCCAAGTAAAAAAAAAGGCCAAGAAATGTTTTGTTATTTTCAAATGATCAATGCCTAGATGTGTATTGATATGATATATATGTGAATGGATACACCAGAAAACAACCAATATCAACTTTAATGGTAATGGTAAACAAAAACAAAACAAAAAAAAAATCAAAAAAGAGGTATCATGCATTCCTAGCTTATATAGTTTTATATTCTTTTAGACAAGAAAGTAGGTGCAGCTGTTTCTTTTTACACAGTACAGCAAACACAGCATAATGATTTAGAAGAGATGTGACAGCCAATTACATTTAGCATTTTGATATGAATGTCACCTGTCTTTTTTTAAGAAGAATGGCCATTCTACTCTCCTTTCATACCTCATTGACTGTTGTAAGGCAAAAGGGGAGAGAAAGCGTTCGGCGTCTCCGCTCCGCTCAGCGCAGACAGTTTTTATGTGGAGAGGATGGATGGCTCTCGTAGTTTCTGACAACTCGGAGCAGTCGGCCCTCGCAGCGTTTCATGTGGGGAAATGGGAAGGAAAATATACGATTGGACGGCTTTCGGCAGTTTGAGGCAAAGGAAAGATACTAAATTCATAAATTCATACTGAGGCCTGTGAGGAAAGGGTTGGAGTTATCCGTTTAGAGCTGATGGGTGAAGAAGTTTCCTTTTTACCTGCATTAATGTTAATAATAATAATCTTAATCTTAATAATGATCTTACTATTCAAGCAAAAACAATGGCCATTTGGTGTCATTTGCTATTTCTAGGAAAAATAAGCTGATCGTGGAAAAGGGAACCCACTTGAAATAAAATTACACTTTTTTCAACTATGATTATTTTTGTTTTTTACTATCCTACCACTAGTACATTATAGGTTTACAAGTTTAAAAGTTTGCACAGTTCACTCTCATTATGGCACAGATAAAAATACTAAAACTAAAAATAATTCCCTTCCTAACATTTGTGTTATGTTTGTCAGTTAATTTGCAGAGCAGATACTTTATTTTAAGTTTATTAAGTTAAGTTTATTATTTTAATTTGTCACAAACTGAGCTTATTAACATCTTTAATCTATACTCAATTCCTGTTTTCAGCTGCAACTTTTATGACCCGCCTTTACTGACGTTTCATCTGTGTGTGTGTGTGTGTGTGTGTGTGTACAGGGTGTTGAGAGAGCAGTGGATAAGGGCAAAGTACGAGAGGAAGGAGTTCTGTGAGCCCGGGAAGAAGTTAATATATGAGGAAGGTGGGTGCAACACACACACACACACACACACACACACACACACACACACACACACACACAGATATAGGCTAGTACACATACAGCTACATGTAAATGCACACACAAACTGACATAAAGATATACACACACACACACTGATAAATAGTCTTTGCTGGTTTTCTACAGGAACAAGAGACGGCATGCTGATGAAAAGGGGGCGGGACAACGGGCAGTTCCTCAGCAGGCGATTCGTCCTCTCAGAGAGGGAGGGGACTCTGAAGTATTTCACCAAATATGACGTAAGCACTTTTATTTACAGCACACACTAAACACACACACACACACACACACACACACACACACACATAACCATGACCACAAGAAACCAGTAACTTAATTAGATAGCGTCATAGTTATCGTAATTTGTAGACAGTAGTTTACTTCCTGCACGTGTACAACACCCACACACACACACACACACATAAACACACACACACACACACACATACAACCACAATAAAAACACCTTAATTATAGCGTTCATAACACTTAAAATGTACTGTGGTTCATCTCGAACATGTGGACAAGACAACACCCCCAAATTACGTCCTGCACACACACACACACACACACACAATT